>NC_056746.1:149759582-149799582 GCF_019279795.1 Protopterus annectens
TTTAAAAAACCTTATATATGCTTACCCTGATTGTTTTAATTATTCTTCAAATAAACAAACACGGCAAAATTGGTTTCTGCTAGTTTACCCTACAGCTTCTTTATTGTTAAAAATTACAGAGATGAAATGATATGTAGGTTCACATAAATTACCTTCGAGTATCTCCAAAAGCTGCTGAAGATGATAGATTGTCTCCTGAGAAACAGATGTGAGTTAAGCCTTGCACACCTGCCTGCTTGGCCTTCACCCACCCCATGCAGCCTGTAAGTTTAACCTTACAAAAGAAAAATTATGTAGCTTAAATGCACTCAGATGTTGAGCTATTTAGTTATCCAATAAGGCATAAATAAGTACAGCAATGTTTTGGCAAAATGCTCTCTCCTCTGAAAAACCTTCTCTCAGCTTGAAGCAGAATGAATTATTTAACAGTTACCGTACTATGTCCAAGAATCACACAAAGGATCAAGAATGACTTATTTAATAGTTACCATACTATGTCGAAGAATCACGCAAAGGATCAAGAATGAATTATTTAATAGTTACCGTACTTTGTCCAAGAATCACACACAGGATCAAGAATGAATTATTTAATAGTTACCATACTATGTCCAAGAATCACACAAAGGATCAAGAATGAATTATTTAATAGTTACCGTACTATGTCCAAGAATCACACAAAGGATCAAGAATGAATTATTTAATAGTTACCGTACTATGTCCAAGAATAAGGATCGAGAATGAATTATTTAATAGTTACCGTACTATGTCCAAGAATCACACAAAGGATCAAGAATGAAATATTTAATAGTTACCATACTATGTCCAAGAATAAGGATCGAGAATGAATTATTTAATAGTTACCGTACTATGTCCAAGAATCACACAAAGGATCAAGAATGAAATATTTAATAGTCACCATACTATGTCCAAGAATCACACACAGGATCAAGAATGAATTATTTAATAGTTACCATACTATGTCCAAGAATCACACAAAGGATCAAGAATGACTTATTTAATAGTTACCGTACTATGTCCAAGAATCACACAAAGGATCAAGAATTAATTATTTAATAGTTACCGTACTATGTCCAAGAATCACACAAAGGATCAAGAATGAATTATTTAATAGTTACCGTACTATGTCCAAGAATCACACACAGGATCAAGAATGAATTATTTAATAGTCACCATACTATGTCCAAGAATCACACAAAGGATCAAGAATTATTTAATAGTTACCATACTATGTCCAAGAATCACACAACGGATCAAGAATGAATTATTTAATAGTTACCATACTATGTCCAAGAATCACACACAGGATCAAGAATGAATTATTTAATAGTCACCGTACTATGTCCAAGAATCACAAAATGGATCAAGAATGAATTATTTAATAGTTACCATACTATGTCCAAGAATCACACAGAGGATCAAGAATGAATTATTTAATAGTTACCGTACTATGTCCAAGAATCACACAACGGATCAAGAATTAATTATTTAATAGTTACCATACTATGTCCAAGAATCACACAACGGATCAAGAATGAATTATTTAAAAGTTACCGTACTATGTCCAAGAATCACACAGAGGATCAAGAATGAATTATTTAATAGTTACCATACTATGTCCAAGAATCACACAACGGATCAAGAATTAATTATTTAATAGTTACCATACTATGTCCAAGAATCACATACAGGATCAAGAATGAATTATTTAATAGTTACCGTACTATGTCCAAGAATCACACACAGGATCAAGAATGAATTATTTAATAGTTACCGTACTATGTCCAACAATCACACAAAGGATCAAGAATGAATTATTTAATAGTTACCATACTATGTCCAAGAGTCACACACAGGATCAAGAATGAAATATTTAATAGTTACCATACTATGTCCAAGAATCACACAGAGGATCAAGAATGAATTATTTAATAGTCACCATACTATGTCCAAGAGTCACACACAGGATCAAGAATGAATTATTTAAAAGTTACCGTACTATGTCCAAGAATTACACAAAGGATCAAGAATGAATACTCTGGAGACTGGAAAATTGAGATTAACTGGTCAAATTCAAAAAGGGAGTTTGCTTTCCTGGGCAGTATGGCAGGTCAGAAGTTGATAAATATAGAGGTACACATGGCACAGTCCCCTACAAGGGGGGAGGTACCCTAACACTCCGGCCAAGAAAACCTTAACTGGTATGCCTGAATTGTCTGTTCAGCTGGTCTCAATATAGTAGTCCTTGTAAAATTCAGTCTTTAATTTCCTGAACCACATCCGGGGTGTTCATATTTATATTTTGGATAAGCAGTTGAACTATAAACGTATTAATTTGTCGCAAAAGTCTTGGTTATAAGGGATACCCTTCTTCAATCAGGGCCAGGCAGAGAGACTCTAAAGTTACTTAACTGTAAAATAATTGACTTTACCCTTACATTGCAAAAAAGCAATAGAGAAAAGGCACCAGACTTTTGGAATACTGTCAAGGATAAGAAGTCTGCTACTTACGATAAGTGATCGGGCATGGCTAAATCTCCAAGTTTTAACTGATCTGAGCATTACTTTTGTCATGTAGTTAAAAAAAAAAGGATAAAAGACAGTAGAGGAGTAGAAAAAATGTAGTGCTTTGAGAAGTAGCAAAGGAGGGAAATAAAGAGCAGACAGAGTACGTGAAAAGAAGTGGAAAAGTGAAGTGAGAGTAGGCAATGGTGGATGTTAACTGGTGACGGAAATGTATCAGAGGAAGAACAGAGATGCAAGAATGATGCTAAAAGCAAGAGAAAAAGAAGATGAAAGAGTAGAGAGAAAGAGGACACATGTAGTTCAATCAAATGAGAATTTGAGTGGTGTTATAAGGAAGGTTAAAACCCTGACGTATTTGGGAGTGTTAACCCTCTTTCCATACAAAGCTTTATACAGTCAGATCGGTTCTTACTTCTGCAAACATATACTTCTCCCTGCTATTAGCAATGATAAATTAATACCCAAAACCATAAAACCAGTTGGAACAGCTTATTACAGAACCCAAAATATACACAGCTGTGACAATGTACCATACTGGCACAAAAACAAATAGCCACACAGCTGTGACAATGTACCATACTGGCACAAAAACAAATAGCCTTATCTGGCTAAATACAAACTTCTCTCAGGCAATCTAGTCATGTCAACCGACTTAAGATGGTTCAAATAAATATAAAAAGCAATATTAGAAAAACTTCCAAAAAGTGAGAAATAGTAAATCTATCAGAGATGTAACTAAAGCCATTCATTAAAGATCAACACATCTATAAAGGTGACCACATGCAAACAAGAGAGTCAACATCAAAAGGGCAGTAGAGGGAGCAGTCTATGTTGACAACATAATAAACTCCTCCAGCACTAAGCTGCAGCTGTCTCCAATGCCATAACGAGACTTGTTAATGCTCAAGTAAAATACAAGTTCTACCAAAAGTCTGAACGTTTACTGCACATACCTTCAGCCTACTCACTCAAATGGGCTACAAGATAGCATCCCAGTGTGGATTGTAGATGACAAAGTGAAAACAAATCACTACGATGACTTCAATTAACCTACATATAAGACAGGCAACAGGACTAAAGACACACTCAGCAATTATTTTGTTTCACAGAACTCGCTGCTGAAGAGCATCCAACACCTGTGAGTGAATCTTACTACTGAACCACAAAACGTCAAGTTAGCTGACATTATGGCAGAGGATCGGTGACCATGCACTACCATATGTCCAGACTATAGGCCATCCTCTTATATAAAATGCAGATTATTCGGTGTACCAAACGATCCTCAATGCAGTGATTAAAATAGTCATTAAGAAACTCAACACATGTACTATCTCCTTAAAACCACCCTGAGTAATTCTTTACAAAGAAGCTTGAGTGTGTAATTAATACCTTCCAAATTGCCAATGTAAAGTCAAGAGACCTGCCCCAGCTTGGCTCTCTCAAAGCATAGAGAGCTTAATGAGTAAAATGGACAAAGCATGGAGAAACTACAACAGTCATCTGAGACAAGTATCAGTCCGTTGGAAATAAATGTATCTGGATCACAGAATGAAAAAAATCAAATGTATGCAGATGTGGAATCCCACCACTAATGAATCAAACGAATTCTAAAGAGACAAAGACAACCTACTATGAAATAAGCAATGGGAAAATACCCCCACCCCCATGGACAGACTACCAAAAACTGTAACTGAGATACACTTCTCAGCTCAGCTGCAACCATCACAAATTCCTTTAGCGCCAACAATATTCTAAAGCAAACAGATTACCACCATCCTCTTCAATTTAAATGCCATCAGCATGAAGGACATCAACAAATTAATGCTTAAAGGTAGGGCAGTAGATTCTCAATCAGTGAGTTCATTGATAAAATAAATCTGGCAGTTGGTTCAGTGGGTTAAGGCTGTGAGATGTCATTCCTGTGGTACAAGGTTTGATTCCTTCAGGCCTCATTTGCCTACTGTGTGACCTTAAGCAAGTCACTAAAACAGACAATGCTTGGGGGCAACCGGCAATTTGGACCAGGTTGCTCAATGGTCCTCTGGACTGTAAGCCTATTAACTACCTATGAACCTTTAAGATTACTGGCATAAAATCCCTTAGGTACCAAAAAAGAATGACTAGAAGCCTTATCCCTATACTCTAAACAATAAATATAGCGACATGGATATCTATCCTGAGTATTCTGTGCCACTGAAAACGCCATTCTGATTTCTTACACCTTCATAGGATGAATGGCTGCATAAACATACAAAACAAGAGGCTGAACCTCAACCAAAGTACAAATAAGACATTTTGGAGGAACATGATGTTCATTATCTAATGATTGCTCCATGTCTATAACAAGTCGCCCCTGCATGTTAAGCAGAGTAACGTCTTTGCCTCCTTCAAGACTAACCTTGACAATTGGCAGGGTATGCACAAGTTCATCCTTTGCCTGATATTTTTTTCTGGAAATGGGGGTATATCTTTAAGGTATTACTTGACAAGGTACGCATGGTCTCCAGACTTACCTTTTAGTTCCTATCAGACAATGTTTCAAAGGGATACAGACTGACAAAAAAAATTAAAAAGCAGAAAAACAAATACTTACAAGTAGTCATCATAAAACAAAGGCAGTGCAAAATAGCAGGGGACAACTGAATAATGAAGAGGCAGAATGGTTAGGCCAAACAAAAGCTAAAGCAGAGGAGCACTTGGATAGTCTATGTGATTATACAAAAATGACAACAAAATCAGTGTTCTCTGATAAAATCTCTAGAAGTATAAAGTATCTGGCCCATAAGGCTCCTTATTGAAATGACACTTGAAATGCCAAGGGCCCAAAAAATAAAAAGAAAGACTGAAAACCCACAGAAGAGCGAATCTTGAGTAGTCAAAAAAATTAGAAATATGCATAATTCTGTTTAATGCAATTTTAAGGGGAAAAGAATAACATATTTGCAAAAGGGGCAATTTTTAGTAATAACATCAACAGAAGAGAAAGATGTTACATACCCATTAATAGACAGACCTCCTCCGGTTTTGAACAGTGATTGTAAATTATAACTGTTGATAAAACAGTTAAAGGTGGACAGCCAGCTGACCAACAAACAGGAGGGTTAGTATTGGGGAGTCCACCTCTACAAAGACAACAGCCACAAACGGAGTGCCTCAGGGATCGGTTCTGGGATCGCTCCTTTTTGGCATTTACTTCTCTGAAGGCAAAGCCAATGTCAATACCCTCTGGCTGAATAAATTTGCAGATGACTGTAAATTAGGAGCTGTCACTGAATCCCACTCCAACACAAATCTTCTTCAAAAAGGGCTGACATAGTCAACCAACTGGCGCCAGAGCCAAATGCCAAAAAATGCATAATAGTATCCTTCGGGAAGTCATTCACCCCTGGTAAACATCACATTGACAATACACTCCCTAAGACTTGACCCAGTAGCCAGGGACTTGGGGACACACATGGACAGTAATCTAGCCTTTGACCATCACATGTCTACAGTAATGATGAAATCATTCTATGCTGTGCAACTTACAATCCAAGGATGTCATTGTTCCACTATATTCAGTGTTTATCAGACCTATCATTGAGTACCATGCCCCCTTGGTATGTACCTAACTAGAAATAATTAACAACTGTAACATCCCCAAAGGTTCCTCACTAGAATAATACAGGGCATAACATGCAGATCACCTCAAGGCACTATCCCTGCATTCTCCGTCTCCTACAGGCTTTTGAGGGGAGACCTATGCCTGGCATATAAGGAATTGTCAGACCCCACACTGATGGACCTCCTGTATATCTGCAAAACAAACAGCACCAGAATTACCCATTCTAAAGACTTAAATATTGCCTGTGATATAAACAGGACCTGCTCAAGATACAGGTATGTATCCCAGAGCCTACCCCTTCTCTGGAACAAGCTCCCCATCCATGTGAAGCAGAGTTCCTCCCTAACCCAATTCAAGTGTAATTTGGACAACTGGAAGGGGAACAGGACATTAATTTCTGGTTTGGCACCTATGCCTCTAATGGACAGAGGCAGCCTATAAATGTTTCATCTCCCAAGCCCCTGCTCACACCTATCAAGGGTACCAGAACCTGTCAGAGATTTGGGATGCATAGCTGGGCTTGAAAAGGCCCTTGTGCTCATTAGCTTAGTAAACACCTATGAACCTGTAGATTGCTACCTAACTTGATAAACTTAGACTGGCATGGCTTTTGGTTTCATAGAGTAAGACAAACATTTGATAACATAAATAAACAACTTTATTAATACATAGTGCTGCAGTCAGTGGGTAGCAACTATTAATCAGGAGCCTGCATGCAGAAAAAGGCTACTGGCGGGGTGAGCAAGACTTGCATAAAGCACATGCTGTGTAAATTTGCCTTCCCTTATTGTCTAAATTGCTTTAATGATGGACATCAAAAACAAGATGAAGACTGCCTGAAAAATTAATACAGAAGGGGAACTCTCAGGGATGCATTTCTACCCTACTTTTTGTAGTACACTGAGAACCACTAGCAGTATATATAAGGTCATCCCAGCTCTTGCTTATATACAAAGGGGTTGCTAGGAGACTGGGACCATCTATTTTGGGCATGTTCAGAGTTGTAAATGTTCACAAGAGGTTCCCAAAAATAAATAAATAAATAAATGAATGAATGAATGAACAAACAAACAAACAAGCTGATGTATTCAATACTGGAATTAAGCTGTCTAAGAGATTATTACTGTTTTAAGCTACAAGTGAAATCCTGGAATATCCAAACATTAGCCTTGATGAGTCCAAGGCTGACAGTAGCAAAAATATAATCTAGGAATTTTTGTTTCTGAAATACAAAATGTTATTTTCAAGATGGAAGACATTTCTAAGTTAGAATGAAAGAGAGCGACTAGGACAGCATGACAAAATGTATATAAAAATGGTTATCCTGGTTACAATACAGGGTTAAGTAGCCAAGGACAATGGGAGTCTGCTTAAATAATCAGGATTCATGAAGTGAAACTTGTAGGTAGACAGAAAAAAGTTTCAGTGCTGACAAAAGGTCAAGAAGATATTATTCTTGTTCACATATAACAATTCATCAACATGTGATTTGTAACTAGGACAATAATTACATTTTATAAAAATGTTTGTTACTGCTTAATGCCTAAAAAGATGGATTATACTTATGAAAAATACAATGGATATGTTTTCATCTTGAACATGTAAAAAAATAAAGTTGTTAAGTTATTAATAAAAAAAAATACAATGGATATGTTTTCATCTTGAACATGTAAAAAATATAAAGTTGTTTAGTTATTAATAAAAAACAAAAAATGCCAAAAAGGCACAACCAAGCCAGAGTCTTCACTGCTTAACACCTTAATTTCTTGTGTTGGAGGCCCATGGAATATATACAAATGATCCCTTAAGGATATACCTGTGTTTCAGCTACATGGCCTCTGAGTGCCCATGACTTTTTACTTCTCAAGTCTATATAAATCCATTCAGGCCAATAAAGTCAAATGCCACAAGCTGCTGACATGCTTGTTTCAGACATTTTGACTTTGTCAGTACAACCTAAGCAGACTGTCTGGCTATAATTTAGAAATATAGAGCCTAAAATCAAACCTGATGCCCTTAAACATAAGGGTGCTTGCAAAATATCCATCAATGTTGTAAAATAGTACCTCCCTGGGTGCGCAGTAGCAAGACCTGCCTAAACCATGCCCAGCACCCCATGACGTGTATGAATAAAGAATGAATATTCATACTGAGGTCTTCACTAATTGCATGAATATTCATCAGGTATTCAGCATGTTAGCGCGAGGGGGCACTACAATTACCTAATATTAAAGAAACAGCACTATAACACCAAGTAATATATATTTTTTTATGTTTTTCCCCCTACACTCCCCCACACACCCACCGCAAAAAAGAAGTTATGTCTTACCATAACGTTCCATCCGAGTTGTTGATCTTCTTCCACAGTCATCACTGATGGGTTCGGTTCAGTGCCCTCAGAACCGAGTCGGCCTAATACCAAGCTAGCACGCACCAATACTTCTCAAGCTAAGCTGCTACTCACAATGCCCTTCTCCCCAGTTACATCAGATCGAGTTTGCATGTAACATATAAAAGAAACAGAAAGACAGAGGCCATCACTATGCAGAAACCCTGAAACACCACAAGGACCCAGAAGATCCGCCAGGAGCCTCTGGTGAGGGACAGTGGGAGGGTGTGATGACTGGAAGAAGATCAACAACTCAGATGGAATGTTATGGTAAGACATAACTTCTTTATCTGAAGTTGTTAATCTTCTTCCTATTCATCACTGATGGGACAGAATCCCAAGCTACTTGGAGAATCTGGGCGGCCCTTATGGAAGAACATTCCTGAGAACCATTGAGCCACAGGCCGCTCTTCCCTGGAGACCAGATCCTATTTGTAATGCTTAATGAAGGTATGGGGTTTAGCCCAAATGGCTGCTGCACAGATGTTGTCCATGGAAGCCCTGGAGTGGAAGGCAACATAAGAAGCTGCAATAGCCCTAGTGGAGTGAGCTTTGATTTGAGCAGGCTTGGGTTCATTCGTAAGAGAATACAAGAAGGTAATGCAATCTGAGCCATTTTGACAAAGAAGCTTTATATACAGTGCACCCCACTCTAGGACTAGAAAAAGAAATGAAAAGTTGGTCTGACTTGCGAAAGGACTTAGTTCTGTCCAGGAAGAAATGTAATTGTCTATGAACGTCCAATGAATGCAGGCTGTATTCTCCCTTGTTTGAATAATTTGGAAAAAATACAGGGAGCTCAATGGACTGGTTAATAGAGAAGTCGGAAACCACCTTGGGGAGAAAAGATGAATTAGTACGAAGTGATACTCTGTCCTTATGGAAGATCAGGCATGGGCTCTTGATGCATAAGGTTTGTAACTCAGATATTCGTCTGGCTGAAGTGACAGCCACCAAAAACAAAGATTTCCATGGCAGGAATTTTAGATCACATGTCGCAGCTGGCTCAAAGGGGGGTAGAGAAAGAGACTGGAGAACCCAGGAGAGATTCCATGCCTCCACATGCTGCCTGACAGGAGGTCTGCTATGGAAAATTCCCTGGAGAAAAGTCTTGCAAAGTCAGGTGGAAACAAGAGGGACTCCATTTGAACCACTATGGAAATTGCAAATAGCTGCTAAATGGACTCAAATGGTGGGAGCTGATGCCCCATTGTCAAACAACTCAGAAAGATAGTGAAGAATAGCAGCTGTAGGGGTTGAAAAAGGATTTAGCATCTGATTATGTAACCAGATAGCAAATCTTTTCCATTTGTCTCTGTAAAGTTTTCTGGTGGATGGTTTATGGGAGGCCAGAATAATATCTTGGACAGATGAGGAGAGGGTTTCCTGCCTGCCAACTAGTGAAAGTGGAGAAGCCAAGCTGTCAGCTTGAGAGTGGATAGATTTGGGTTAGTCAGCCCTTGTGGGTGAGATATTAGGTCCCGACAAGTGTCCAGGATCCAAGGAGATTGCAACAGGTGAGGTCGGAAGGGAAACCCACATTTAATGAGGCCAGAAAGGGGCAAGGAGGGTTACTTTGCATCTCAACTGAATAGCTTTCCTTAGAAATAGAGGTGTCAGAGGATAAGCATAGGAGACCCGTGGGCCAATCATGAGTCAGAGTGTCTCTCGGTGACTCCCCGTCTGGGGGAAAGAGAGCAAAGTAGCTGTTGCATTTTTTGTTTGAGGGAAAAGCGAAAAGATCCCAGTGAGGCTGACCCCCAATGGCTGAAGATTTCTGCCATCACGTTCGGGTTGAGAGACAACTCGTGTGAACGGAGGATGCATCTGCTCAGCCTGTCCGCAATCACGTTGGAGCTCCCCGGGATATGAATTGTGATTAGAAAGTGGTTGGAAGCTATCACCCAATGCCAAATTCTCATGGCCTCGCGGCATAGGGGGTAGGATTTTGTCCCTCCTGGTTTGTTTATGTACAAGACGATGGACATATTGTCCGACTGGATTGCAATCGTTCCCGGCGGAAGGAGCGGATGAAATGCCTGCAACACTAACAGCACCGTTCTTAACTCCAGGACATCGATATGCAAGCTGATCTCTAGGATAGACCACGTGCCTTGGACTGTCTTTCCCTGGAAGTGGCCCACCCACCATAACAGGGAAGTGTCCGTGGTCACCGTGGCACTGGGTTAGGGAGTCTGGAACGGGCGACACCAAAGATGTTCATCTGTTCTCATCCACCAGAGGAGATCTTGTTTGCAGGAGTTGGTGATGAGGATCTGTGAGCTCAGGGGATGAAGATTGGAAGCCCACTGGAACAAAAGGAGCCATTGTAGTAGTCTCATATGCAATCTGGTTAGGGGAACAATTGGGATGGCTGCCGCCATAGAACCCAGAGCCTGTAGAACTTCCCTTGCAGACACCTTCCTTCGACAGAGTAGCACTTGTACTTGTAACCTTAACCACTGAAGTCTGAGAGGAGGAAGAGAGACTTGGCTTGCTGAGTGTTGAATACTGCCCCTATAAATTCCAATTGCTGGGTGGGATGAAGGTTGGATTTTTCCCTGTGTATGGTGATGCCTAGGAACTCTGCTAGTGCTAGAGTGCAGTGGAGGGCCCTGACCAGTAGGCGCTTGGTGGGGGTGGAGAGGAGCCAATCATCTAGATATGGAAACACCTGGAATCCCTGAAGTCTCAGATAAGCTGTCACCACTGCTAGGCATTTTGTGAACACTCTGGGGGCCATCAAGAGACCGAATGGCAGGGCTCTGAATTGGTAATGACTGGCTCCCAGCTGGAAGCGAAGGAGACTCCTGGAGTGCTTGTCCGTTCTGATGTGGTAATACGAATCCTGAAGGTCTATCAAGCACATCCACACACCCTCCAGAAGAAATGGGAGAATGGATTGTATCGTGACCATGCAGAATTTGGTCTGAATTACTGACTTGTTTAGTTGGCTGAGATCCAGAATGGGTCTCCAGTCCCCGGTCTTTTTTGGCACCAAAAAGAATCTGGAGTAAAACCAGGATCTGCACTGGTCTGGGGGGACTTGTTGGATAACTCGTTTTATACACAGCTTTGCTATTTCTGAAGCTGCCTCTTCCCTTTGACTGGGTGGAACATCGGGAAGGGATTTTGGAGGTCTTGGATAAGAGATTAGAAGGATGTAGCAACCTCTGGAAATTATTCTCTGTACCCACTAATCATTTGTAATAGAGTGCCAGGCAGCTTGTTACAGAGAGAAATGAGCCCCGACTGTTTCCAGAGTTAAGCAATCGGGCAACGCTTCAGCAGCGCTGATATGGTCGTCCGGAAAAAGAATCCCTGGAGTCCTGATTTCGGGAACCCACTCTGCCCCGAAAGGGGCATGTTCTATTATTGGAACCACCCTCTGCTTCTGGGGGAGTCCTCACCACGTGCGCTATGGAAAGGGCCTTGAGATTGTTTGTGCCACATCTTTCCACTCCTCTGGTTCCTGGAAAAGGAGCTCTGAGGCTTGGAAAAACGTAGGCCAACGGCAGACAAGGTTTTTCCATCCTGCTTGCACCTGGCTAATGTGTCCTTCACTTTAGAACCAAACAAAGCTGACGGTTCAATAGGGGCATTTAAAAAGGAAGACTTGAAGGAGTCTGTGAGGTCACAAATGCGCATCCAGGTGTGGCGTCTCATAACTACGCTTGCACCCACAGCTCTAGCCGCCCTTTCGGTTGCGTGGGACAGCAACCTCATGGACGAGTTGACAATTGACTCTAGGGTGGCAAGTTGGGAAGCAACGTTATCACGTGCCATGTCCAAAACTTGACCAGTGAGTGTTCCAGAGTGTTCAGTGATGAGATCTCTTTGGAGCCTCGTAAAATGTGCCAAAAAGTTCAGAGACCTAACAGCAAAGGTCGCTGAAGCAAAAACTCACTTCTCTAATCTGTCTACCGCCCGGGACTCTCTGTTGGGTGGATGGACAGCAGGACTTTCCTCCACAAGGTCCTTTTTCGTGGCAGTCGCCACCACCATAGTGTCTACTGGTAAACCTCTAGACCAATGGGGCTGATCCTCTGGAGGGGAGTATTTTGTCTGATCTCCTGGGAATGCCCTCGATGGTATCAGGGTTCTTCCATGCCCGCTGCACAATGAGCTTGACTAACTCATCGGCAGGGGGGGGTCACCCAAGAAGTAGAGGGCCGAGAGCAGAAGACCTGCAGGAATACGGATTCATCCGACAAAGGGTTGGAGGGCTTCCAGTCACCCTTCTGCCTCAGAATTTCCAAGATGTCGCCAAAGGAGACATCATCAGGGGGTGACCGTGGGGACCCTTCCCCATCATCGTAGTCCATATCTTCATTAAGGGACTCCTTCGAGGAGTCCATGTGTTTCCTCTTACACATCCGTTTCCGAAGGGGTTCTTCAGTGGAAGCATCCGAAGAAGACTCAGAAAGGGGGTTACCCTGTACAAGGGTTTCCTGGGGCTTGTGCTCTCGTTGTCTGAGGGGGTGGCCTGTGATAGCTGCAGCTCAGAAGAAGCGAGGGGAAGGTCTGACATAGGAGGATTGCTTCCCAAAGCAAGCACCCTCTCCATCACCCAGAAGGCAGGTCCACCTGAAGAGGGATGGGAGCCCGGAACCAAGGAAGACACCCCGCTCCACGCAGCCCACTCAAGGGGGACAGAGTCTCAAGCAAAGCTGGGACAGGGGTCACCCTCGGATCCGAAGACAGAGCTGGCGAAACAACCGGAGCCATACCCGGAACCGAGGGATCCACCCCGCAAGCATGAGATTGAGGAAGGGTTGGTTCTGACAGAACAGACACCCAAAGGAGCCTCAAAGCCTTAGACAAGGTCACTGTCGGTGCCAAGGAAAGGAGTCATCCTCCTGCAGATGTTGGAGCTATGGGCCTCGGAACCGAAGGGTCCAAGGGAGGAGAATACAACGGAGTTGCAGAAGTAATGGACCCAAAGTCCGGAGTGGGGTGGGTTCTGGGAAAATTTGTGATCCCCCTGGCTGTCAGCAGCTGATCAAAGAGACGCACCACATCCAACTCAGATAGGCTCCTGGTGGACCTTACCGACACACCTGAGGGGGAGTCAGGTTGGTCCAAAAAGGGCCTAAAGGCTTGTCCAGCAAACGGATCCAAGGACAGGGCGTTCCGGGTCCGTGGTGAAGTAAAAGGTCGGCACTGAGGATTCCAGTTTTGAAACAAGCAAAAGAGGGATTATCAGTGCCGAGAGCGGGCTCGGAGCTGAAGTAATAGCCAAAGTGGAAGTCATTATCAGCTCCGAAGAGGTTGTTGGTATAGACGATCTCGGAACAGAGATGGGGGGACGTCGGTGCCAAGGTAATGGCAGACAAAATGGTCAGAGCCGAAACCACGGTAGGAACTCTAACCATTGGTTCCAACTGTGGTGCCAACAAGGAAGTCATGACAATCTCCGTAGGCGCCACTGGAGCCGAGCTCGGAGCAGAGGTGGTCGGAACCAAGGAGGCAATCCTGTGCTTCATGGAAGTCCTATGGGCCTTATGCTCCCCTATCACTGGCCGGTGAAGAGTGGTCAGAACGAGGACTTTGTTGTCCATAGATGGAGGGGTTGAGACTGCTGACGCAGAAATAGCCTCAGAAAAAGGAGAAGGAAGCAGGCCTTTGAGATTTAGTTTATTCGTTCTTTCATTCAACGTACACTGACTGAAACTGGCACAAATGTCACAGGGAGGTTTCACAGATAAGTGTGGAAACCCCAAACAGTATACACATTCCTCATGTAGATCACTATTTGGGAGGTTACCATTGCAGGAAGAGCAATGCTTAAACCCCGAAGTCCCTTTCTTTTCAGACATACCACAATAAAACAACACAACAACAAACTAGAGTAGGAAAAAAAGGAAAGAGAGAGAGGAAATACCAACAATGGTATTCAGAATGCCACAAGGGTAAAAAGGGCGCTTACCAACAATGGTAGAAGAAAAAGGGACACCTTTGGGTAGAGATGAATAAGATATCAAGAAATCGAAGAGTTTGAGAGGAAAAAACTCACAAAATGCTATAAATTTTGAAAAAAGCAATACTTAGCTGGAGAGCTCAGTGAAATGCTGCTATATGGCTGCGCGGCAAACGAGATCTGAGGTAACTGGGAGAAGGGCATTGTGGGTAGCAGCTTAGCTCAAGTGTTTTTGGTGCACGCGAGCTTGGTATTAGGCTGACTCGGTTCAGAGGGCTAGGAACCGAACCCATCAGTGATGAAGAGGAAGAAGACTAACATCTTCAAATTTAAATATACCAAACTCCAAGATCGCACTACAGTGAAGAAAAGGATACATTTCCCATTCTGCTCTGTACAGTAGCCAACATGTGCATGATGTCACTGTCAAATTTGCATGGCAGTCAATCATGCATCATTTGCATACGACATCACAGCCATTTGGCATATCAATCACACAAGACATGACCACTTTTACACAGACCGACCAGGGAGGTACTGTTCTACAACAATGCCAAACATCCCAAACAATATCCAAACCAAAGGGTAAAAGGGTCAACCAGACAAAGCAATAAGTAAAACCGGCAAGAAAGACCCATCCAAGCAAGAGTCTTCACTGTGTAATACCTTTAACCTCCTGTAGTAGAGGTCAAGGCTTACCCACAACCACCTTTGTAAATTCTAGGCCCAGCTCTAGTAATCTCTGAGTTTACAGAATCAAGAGTTAGCCAAGTTTTAATATGACTCAGGATATTTGGTTAATAATGGCCGCTCTAGCCAAGAAGCAGGTACGTGTTATTTGTAATACTCATAACACTGATATGTGCCAATTTTAATCTGTTATATTTTGAGCAAAGGCAAAAATTATGGCAGATCTCTTCATACTGGGTTTGTTACTTATATCCCCCCTCTTCTGGGTTATTTTAGAAATTTACATCAAAATCAAATTATTTTTAAATATTTTATGAAAAAATGAAGAGAAAATCCTGAGACAAAAAACTTATACGAGTTTTAATTACTCAATGAAAACAAAATTTTTACCACTGATAACATGCTGACATTTTTAGTTCACATTTTCATCACAACTATTTTATTATGGCAACTCATGATTTTGACAGAAAATGTCAATTCAGGAATATGAACATCTGCTTTGTATTCTAGTGTTATGCAGGGTAAACATTACACATTAAAATGTGCTTTTAAAATATTAACAGTTCATCATAAAATATTTACAAGCTTAATTGACAACTTTCAAAATTCATAATGTTTAGTGTTTATCTTTAGAAATAAAATGTGTTTGGCAGAGGCCATGGTGGGAGTAGGAGTGCACTGATATCGGCCATGGTGGGAGTAGGAGTGCACTGATATCTGGATTTTTGTAACAGAAACCATCTGAGGTACCCTTTGCATTGTGAAAGCCTATTGTATGACATTTGTCCTTCACAAAATGCAGCACAATTACATGTTAACAGAAATACTGCTACACAAAACCTGCTTCTGCAGATACTCATTTATGTGTAACAAAACTGATAAACAGTACCTGTGTGTCGCAGCACTGCTAGATGACATGTAGTTGCATCATCAGATCCTAGGATGGACACTGAATCTGTTTAAAAATACAGGAAGAGGGCAGTTTAAAAATACAGGAAGAGGACAGTTTATCAGCAGCCAACACCACAAACCAGTACTTGAAAGACAGTAAAAGGATACTCTACCATCTGCAGGTACTGTCACTGCAAACTCTCTCTGGTGGACATAGAATCCAACCTTTGGATCCACGGTCCGTACAGTCTGACCAGTAAGGGCTTTAGCACTTTCCTGTAAATAGATGAGGCATTACATTATTTAAATTAATCCAAATTACTGCCAGTTACACTCTGGAATATTACATAAATAAGTACATTAAAATTAAACGTGCCAATATGCCATAAAATGAACATTAATTACACACATTTCAGAATGATGATTCTAACAAAGCCAAAGGGCGGCACAGTAGCGCAGTGAATAGACTTCTCACTTCACAGCAAGGGGTTCTCCAGTTCAATCCACAGGTGAGGTGTATTCTGTGTGGAGTCAGCATGTCCTCCCTGTGTTTGTGTGGGTTTCTTCTGGGTGCTCCTGTTTCCTCCCACATTCCAAACACATTCAGTAGGTGGATTAGACACTCTAAATTGCCCACAGGTGTGAGTGTGTGTACAAGTGAGTGGCATGGATGAACTACCACAGAAGAGCTAGCCACCCGGTGGTGTAAACCTTGGCTCTAGATGACAGTCATTGTCGAAGTGACACCCCGAACCCATGTGCAAAAATGGGAAAAGGGTGTTCTGGATGGATGGGTTTCCAACATACCTGGCTCTCCATTTCTTCAATCTTAGCATGAAAGATTCACTGATGATTTTATAATTAATGACTCAAGGCACTAAAAACAGCTACTACTATTTTTAACTCCATTTCAAGGTATCCCCATGGATCCCACTCCAGAATGTATAATACTGACCTCCTAAACCTGATGCGGTCATGTTTGTTAAAATCATGAAGTTCTATGAACTACCCCAACAACTGCCTCAACAGAAATGTGATAGATGAGTGAGGCAGATAACCATTCCACAAACAAACTGTGATTATTGTGTTTGTGTACAAAGGCTGCCTCCATGGCACAGAGGGATGGAGCTGTGACTGCAATCCGGGCAAAAAAGCTTTAATTAGTGTCTCTTGAGGAATCAGGCAGGGACAGACAGAAGTGAAATGGTGCAGCCTGCTCACCTCTCCTGGTGCCAGACGGGAAAGCCTGTATACAGTCAGGGGCACAGAGGCAAGGTGCAACTTTCCTGAAGAAGACCAAGGAAGCTACCTCTCATGCTTGACAGTCAGAAAGAAGGACTGCTTGATGAAAATTTCCTTACAGAAGTCAAGGAATACTCTTCATAAATGGCCCACTGCAAGCCCCTCCCCTTTTACAGCTGAGTTAACATTGGGATGTCAGCCCACAAAGCAAAAATCCTTGAACTATCCCCAATAGTGGTATAAATAGTGGTGTCTCTCAGGTGACTCTTGCCCTTGGTGAAGAGGGAATAATTGATCATAAGCAGAAACAAATGAGCAAAAAAAAAGGCATCCATCAATGGAGCTATGCAGATTTCCCTTAAAAAAAATTAAACTTTCAGCACACTGCTCAAGAATGCACAGTGCCATACGATTCTACTAATGCAGTCAGGACAACAAACCATACTCCAGTATTCAAATTTCATAAGTAGAAAAGTTAACTTTGTTCTGAAACATTCATCTTATGAAGAAGACTCTGACTTATTTCCCAAGGGGTGGGGGAGAGCAGGCACCAAATAAGGTGGAAACAAATGAAAGTCCCACAGAAAATGCACGAGACCCACCAAAAAAAGACCCTGGCAAAATACAAAGGCATGTTCACAAATACATTTCCAAACCTCCCTCTATCACTGCATCATGGGATCTTACCCAACCTCTACTATTTTTTTTTTTTTATATATTTAGGCCCTTGTAAAGACCATTTTATTTTCTTGATGTAAACATTCAGGATTACAAACAGCTTTAAAGCCATGGCAGATTTTATGTGGGTTACCAAATACTATTCTCTCAACTACTGACAAAAAATGTAGTCCACATTAATACTAATCTTGAGACTGGTTAAAGGTATTATTTAATAAATATTTGCAATGTAATGCACCATTTTAGTGTGTTCCATCCAAAATACCCTTTTCTCTCGTCCATAAGTCCTAGTCAAGGATGGATTTCTAATTCCTCAAAGTCATAGGACTTTCAGTAAATCTTTCTCACAACTGACCCCAACTACTTCTCATACCACTCAGCTATTAATTTCAAATTAGTTTTATTCTCAAACCTAAACTACATAATTGGATACTTAATCTGCACATAGTGCGAGATCCTGGGGTATCTTCTTTCATGAATGAGCATTTGAATATTCTGTCACAATCTCAAAAAATACCATTTTAATCCTGATGCAAGAAAGGTACCATTCAATGTCATATACATGGTTTCTTAACTGGAAAATTAGTACTTAAGAAATGTAAACTGAATGACAAGTGCTGTAAGGGAGAAAATATTGAGAAACTGGAGCTAAAAAATGTTCGACTAAAAGGCTAACAGACTTAAATGAGTTAAAGAAATTCACAAATATATGGAGACCCCATTATTATGGTTAGAAGCAGAATATATTGCAAAATATTTATAAAAGACGCATTATCTTCCAAAGATTATTAAGGTATCCAATCAAAATAATTTTACCCATCGTACCTCAATAAGTTATAAGGCATATACCAATGCTAATGAAATATGAAACAGCTTACTTCTTTATTCAAGGCAATTTATCCCATACTACTGATTGAAATGAATGATGGCTTTACAGTCAGTTCTCTCAATTGTCTTTTTGACACCCTCACTTGTAAATAAAAGTTTAGCCAACCTGTTAAATGAAATGTTACCGGCTACTTTTTTTCCCTTAAACTAAGCAAGTTAGCTCATTCTGATAGATACATTACAAATTATAGAAAAACTCTAGATTTCCAAACATCTGTTGAAGTCTAACAGTTCATTCCCAAAATAAGGCTTTTTGACATATTTAAGTCAAACAAAACAACTTCTTTCAAAACCAAACCCAGTTCTGAGTAGTAGAAAACCATAGGCTAATCATTTTAATATCAAAATCAGTTACCCATATTTGAACATAGTAGGTTTTACCCCCATCAGACTAGCATCAGACCTTAAATATTTGAGACTACATTCCCCAGATCATAACTCAAGTCAAATAAAAATAATATTTATAATCCCAGAAAAAATGTTTGGAATTGATATTATGAGATGGAATGACATTACTTTTATTTTAACGTTATCAACTTAAAAATTAGCATTTCCCTGATTCCACTTTTTTTGTTAGAATTCACTTTGCCAGTGTCTGTTGAATGTCTAATTATTTTTTTAAAAATTTTATATGTAAATAATTATGATTTTATTACCTCCAAAACCTTCCACAAATTATGCCAAAAGCTGGCTTTGATGAAATATCTAGTGGCCTTAAAATCCTTAATTTTGATGTACCTTACTTAACTTGGTAAAACAGTAAAGCTATTTCAAATTATTTCTCGACAATTGTATGCTAAATTTGGGTTTACATGTTATAAATGTTTAGAGTATATCCTTTTATTTTCCCTACTTTTTATCAAAATTAAATTTACAAAAAATAAGCTTCCTTCTTGTATTAAGAGTCTAGTTTATGCCTTTCAGATATTTATAATTCTTATCATTTTATCCTATTAGTATTTTCAACACACTGCCCAAAGCTAAATATATTTAAATAAACTCTTCTGTTTCCAGCAAATACTTTTCTTTGTTAGACATACTGCATACTTGAGATTTTCTTTCTGTTATTTTTTTTTTCAATCTCTAATTTATGTTTTGAAAAATGACTCCCTCTAGCCTGGGATCATGTTTAAATATCATGTATGCCACTCTACCAAAACCAGATTGTTTAGTCCTTTCTCAAAAGGTGAAACTATCTGTAGTTAGCTCAACCTTAGACAATTTACAACTTTCAGTCTATCAAAAATATATTTTCTACATGCTATCACATGAGATAAACACGATTCTAATCAGTTCCCACAGTGGAAGAAAGGTGGGAGGAAAACCATTACAACAATTTTAAACATACTTCTTTATACTTGGTTTATGCCTTTCTAAGACTTCTCTTTTTGTTCTTCGACTACAGATGGTTTCTAAAAAGTACATCCCAATACTGAGACAGAAAGACCCATATGTTGGCAATTTTGTTTTTTCAATGTGGAAGACTGTCATTAAAAAACAATGACAATTTTTCTGACCTTATTGCATTAAACTGACCTCAACCCTTACTGAGAGATATGAACAGTGTTTCAGACTCAAGAGTGCTCCTCTATAGCCAGCTTTGTATCAAAAAGGGATAAAGCCCCGATTACACGACAGACAACCAGACTTCTAATAGTGGCTCAGGTAACTATAAGAGCTGGCAGGGAAGGATAGCATTGGCCAGCCACTGTCATCTTTCCCAAAATTACACCACTGTAAGAAAGTCCTTCTATATTGCAGAGCTTATAAATAAAGGAATTGTGTCTAGATCAATGAATGTCACTGTCCCCCTTTACTTAGCCCTCATTAAGCGAATATTGAATACAATGCCCCCTTTTGGTGTGTATCTGTCCAGACACATGCAACAACTGAAATGCCCAGAATGATAACCTTACTAAAATGATACAATGCCTAAACAATATGCCTTACACGGACTGAAGCAAAGCCCTGTCACTATACTCCGAATCCTGAAGACTGCTACGAGATGACCTTTGGCACACAAGGCACTCTCAGACCCAGTACTGATGGACTTTACTGCATGCCAGCAAGTCAAACTGTATCAGAAATACTCGGTCTGGTGATATAAATCTCTTCTGCAACATTCAAGGCATCAGATAGAAAAAGGCTACAACAAGCCTACAGACTCTTGCATCATCTGGGACAATCCTCTTGATCACCACAGGGCTTGTGGTTTGCTCCTCTTCTTGGGATTAGTGCTAATGTTTTTCTTCTGATGAGAGAAGAAGCAAAGGAGCACTGTATCCCAGCAGCATGGAACTGTGGTGAGACCAGAAACAGAACTAGTACTAGCCAGGCAGTAGCCTTTCAGGTGACTTCCCCTCATTACATCACACCTGACAAGCTAATGCTTTCTTTTCAGTAAGTACTGCTTGATTTGCTGCTATGTAACCCAACTTCAGAATATCTGCCTAAATAGTTTATCCAGAAATCTTCAGGGTCTACTTATTACTTTCCCCTCAAGTGTCTGGCAGTGCCTTGTACAGTCGCAGACACCTTGAGTTGACAATTATCCTGTAAAAGCACCCTTGAAATTTCACCAGTACCTGGTTCCTCACAGGACGGCTAATTTGTAGTGACAAGCGCTGCCCTCAGAGATGCAAACTAGATACTCCTCATATTACTTTATGTTCTCATTACAACTGTATAATCAATAAGAAAAGGGTCTGTTGTCATGGATGTGGACTTTCCCACCATCTCTTTTACCAGCTTGGTGGATATGGGCATCCTGAGACAATGCAGAAATTGCTTCATGTTTACTGACAAATAGTTAATTCCCAAACAAACTGATATGGTATGCAAGAGATGTATTTACACAATGTCACTATAGGCAAAGCTCTCACACAAAAACACTCAATATCAGTTAGGATGCCAGTAGTACACACGCTGCACCCATCAAAACACAATTCAAAGCAGACACAGAGATCCACATATATTGAGGCACTTGAATGTAACCTTCCTAAACCCCAAATACCCTCAGCAGTTCCGAATGCACTCTTTCAAAACAACACCCACATCAACACATATAGCCACACCTCATGGAGCCTCTACTTCTTAGCCCATAATGCTAGCCACCAAACAATCCAACATTCTGGTCACTGGAGACTCCCGTGTAAGACACACTTGTCCCTCTCGCCAGATTAAGTAAGGAAAAAGTCAGTGTCAGTTGCTTATCAGGGGCCAGGATCTGTCACATTACTCACGCACTCAGGTCACTGGATCACAAGTACCAGTATGAGTCAGTCATAGTTCATGTGGACGCAAATGCCCTGAGACTTACCTCCCTAGACTGTGGATACATTCAGGCCAATAAAGCCAACCTCGACTAGCTGTGGACATGCATGCTTCTGTACTCTTATGTGTTTGGGATTCCAAAACATGTGTTAATATCTCTTCTCTCGTTTCCATCTGCATACTCGTCCACATCAAAACATGGCCATAAAATGTCAAAAGAAACATCCCCTCCTTTCTGAAAAAGGAACACGATTGTATCATAACAGATGACAACAGCTCACAAGACAGGGATGTAGCAAAAGAACAGTGGAAACCCGCTAAATCACCTGATGCCCTACATTTGTTTAACCTGAGATGATTAGCAAGAAAAGCTACTGTTGTTGTCTTTTGGCTTTTCCCGGTTAGGGGTCATCACAGAGGAACTCCGGTCCGCTAACGATTGGCAGTAGATTTTCACGAACGCCGAGGTGCCAGCTCGACATTCAACCTTCAACGAAGGCATGCCCATTTACGCATGTCTTTCGAATGCCCACCCAACTGCAGGGAGGACATGCAGACTCCACACAGAAGGTAGTCCCTGCACTCCAGCCGAGAATCGAACGGGAGAACCTCTTGCTGTGAGGCAACAACGCTACCGCTGCACCACCGCGGGAAAAGCAACTACTACGTTAATTATATGTTAATTGCTACATTATAAAGCCAGGCAAAATGCATTTCTGTACAATCCTAAATCCTACTGAACTAAAATGAAGTCTCTACCTGATAAAAAGATTTCCTCCTGCAGTTTAAAACCTTACTTCACATACAATCTCCACTTCCCTCTTAGACTCAGCCATGGAATACAGAACTATTTCATTGCTCAACTGCCCCCAGCTATTTTTCAAAATGTTTTTCAGTTACAAACTAGACTTCAACCCACCTGCTAATCTTTCAAACTTTTTTTACAATTTTGGGAATACTTTAGTTCCCTTAATAATGTTAATTCTTGGTTGAATGTAGAGTTAAAATTTTCCTATCGAATGGGCAAGAACATTAAAGACTTCTTGGTAAAGAGTAGATTTAACTTTCCAACAGTATTGATACCATATGGTATAAAGAGAATAGGAACACAGCAGTGTGGCAAATGTAAAGCATGCCAGTTTGTCATTTCTAGTTTTCCTCATATTAATAACATTCCCTTTGAAGTGAAAGACAACTTTAATTGTAATTCAGATGGTGTCATCTATGCACTTAGCTGCCCCTGTAAGAAATTTTATATAGGGGAAACAAAAAGAGCATTTAAAGTAAGACTTCTAGAACATGCAAATGACATAAAAAATAAGAAAGAAGAAAGTCCTGTTGCCATACACTTTTTAAATTTTCATAACAGTGACAGTAAGGGGTTGAAGGGATGTGTTTTAGAACAAATTAAACATCATAATAATGCAAGTGACAATATTAAACAGTGCTTGCAACATAAGGAAGCTGTGTATATTTTAAAATTTAAAACACTATACCCATTTGGTTTGAATGAAGATTTTAACTGGAAGTTGCTGCTAAATTGAATATAATCATGCAATTTAATTAATTGTTTAATTAAGCTTGTTGATTAAGTATTTTTGTATATATATGGTTAGTATATGTGTGTTATTTGTACTCCTTGAAGGCTGTGGCCGAGACGTCAGAGAACTTTATTTAATAAACTACTTTTGGTGGATCCCTCTTTGTTGGTTGTTCGCTTAAAATGAAGTCTCTACCTGATAAAAAGATTTCCTCCTGCAGTTTAAAACCTTACTTCACATACAATCTCCACTTCCCTCAGACTCAGCCATGGAATACAGAACTATTTCATTGCTCAACTGCCCCCAGCTATTTTTCAAAATGTTTTTCAGTTCCAAACTAGACTTCAACCCACCTGCTAATCTTTCAAAATTTTATTTTAGAACCATCTCTGTTACAGCCAATCACACTGATCACTAATGCCTACATTAAACCCCATGTGGATTCCAAACTGCATGCAATGCTACCACAGCAGCACTGTTTCAGGGAACTGATCACAGTTTCTTAATTATGGATAACGGATTACTCAATGGTGCACTCTACAGACTTCAAAAGGGCTTTTAATCAAGCTGTGTATTCTTACTACTTAAAAAACATAGCAAAAAAGCATTCCTCTGTTAATGCTCTAATGCCCTTCATTGTTTCAATAAGCAACTGTTCAACTGTTACTATGATGTCTCAGCACAGTAATGTCACATCTACTTCCAGCAACTCAAACCAATTACTTTTTGGTAACACACAAATGATCCTCCAAGAGCCCTACCAGCATTAACGTATTTAATTATTTTTATTTATTGAGATTTGTTTAGTGGGAAAGTCCACTGGGTCAGAAACCCATTTTCAGTGCGTCTATATCACATTATCGGAGATGAAAAATGTCAAATGCTCAAAAGAGCGAAAATAGAGAAACTCGAACTCTGCATTGTGGGGGGGCTGCGCCTCCCACACCCCCCAGCTAAATATATATTCCAACTCCGAGATCGCACTACAGTGAGGAAAGGGCAAATATCTCAATCTTCACTGTACTGCGATCTCAAAAACAAAACTTTAGAGTTTTCAGCACTTTCTCTGTTTTCACATTCGACATTTTCAGTTTACGATAATGTGATATAGATCCTTTTCAGTGGAGGGCTGGGGAGAAAAGCTCCACAATGAGTAATATAACATCAGATGACAGAAGATGCATAGTTATAGAATTTTAGAAAAGAATGAATTTAAATTATACAAAAAGATATAGACAATTATCACATCATAGCACACTTTTTTGCAAATAATGTAGCACCTTCTAGTCAACATAAAGGTGAAGGTAAAGACATTTTGTAGAAAAAAAATGACATTTCATTCAATTAAGTACATTGCCTTAAAAACTGAGATGTACACTAGTACCCACTCATTTGAGATTTTTTATATACACACATTTACACACACATATACACACACACACACACACACACACACACACACACACACACACACACATACTTTTTTTTTTTTTTTTTTAACCAGGGAATGAGTTAGGGAGAAATAGTAGGTGGAAAACCTAAATCTTTTCAGCTTGATAATCAATCAGTATTAAGAAGGGGTCTCACATCATCTGCTATTCAAGCAGCACTCCGGAATAAGTTTAACAAACTCTTCAGTTATTAGCTGCTGCTTGAGGTCACGTGTGTCTATGTACCCAGCTATGGACAAAAGCTGTTATGCCTTCATTTACACCTCTCTCTGAAGTTATTTAATTCTGTCATGGGGTACAGTGCCAAATGTTTTATCTAGGTCAAGGTAGACTACATGGGCAAATAAACCATTATCTAGTGTAGCAGTCACAGTTTCAGAGAAACATACAAAGACAAGGATACAAGATCTTCTACCTTTACAAAATCATACTGGCACAGGTTATAGAGAACAGGGTTTCCCATGACTGCCTGGATAAATTTCCCGAGGATTCCATCCATCATCTTGTTAAATATACATTTAGAAAGATGATCAGTCTGTAATCAGCAGAGTCTAAGAAGGGTCTCGTGTGTGGACTGGGGACTAAAATAAAAAAGTCTCCTTCCTGATAACACAGACATAACCATTTTCTAATGTCCTTTTAAGAATGTGCATAAGGAATACTCTAGGCTATTTCTGATTACACTAATTGGGCTTCCTAGTAGATCACCTCATCCCATGGATCTGGTGTTTCTGATCACCAAGGAAAGGGGTAATCATTTCAAATGTAATTTTGGGTGGGATCATGCTGCACACAGGAAGAGTGGCTACGGTCCCCCTTTCTTGCCATCTGTAAGCCTGTGTGTTAGTTACAGATATTGGTTCTGTTATTGTGATGTACGACTACATTCTTGTTCCGTTTTCTTTGTTATCTCAGATGCGTTTAAAGAAGGCTTTATCATTGTTACCTGACCTGACGGCAAGTCTGTTGCTGCCACTGCCCTCACACTTCAAACTTGCAGACTGACTATTGATTACACTGTAAACGTGGGGCCCTCCTACCAAAAAAAATTCCTGCTCTTCAGCATCCGCACTAGGAAGTCACACAGTGCTATGACTAGGTAATCACTGTAAATGTATACAAAATTCATATAAACCTATACTGCACGGAGCGATGCAACACGGAAACAAATTAAAAATATGCACTTTATACTCATTTTTCATCAGTACACTTTGAGTCTCGCTTTTTCCTGGCACTTGACCATCATCGCACCCGACGCTCCACCACCATGAAGGTGGTGAGTTCACACAGTGGCTTGGAGTTTTTTTTGGAGATGAGCCCATCTGGGCTACTTGGGCCACTGGCAAACATCATCTCCAGACTAAACTCCGGAGGTGGTTCCCAATATATGTGCTCTGATTCAAACTATCACAGGGATTACATTCAGGATCATTGTTTGTCTAGACTCTAGGTCTTATCACTTCAGTCTGAGGGAAGTGACCCAACCAGGAAAACAAAACTCCAAACAACAATTCTGCACAGGTCACAAAGGCATGTAAAAACAATCCACCAAGACAAGGACTGGAATAATAAAATGAAGCCCCACCCTGAGCACCCCCATTGGAGGTATACCAAACACAATCCACCAGGAAGAGACCCAAGGACAAACCCAAGACATGAAGGGGGTTAAATCTTTAAGCATACCTGCAAATGCAAGGGATCCTATAGAATGAGCTAAAGGTTGTTGCAGACAATAGGGAACTCTAGCCTACCCTGCTTAGCTTGCCACCACTGCAACCCTCACCATAACAGCAGTGGCAGCTGGTGACTTCAAATCAAAGGAGGGCTGCAGGAGACAGCTGAATGGGTTGGGCCAATGGGAAGGGGTGTAGCCAACTAGAAAGTGGCAGAGCTATGGTCAAAAACATGAAAACTGGGACTTTAATTAAATATGCTGCCCTGGATGCCAAACTGTCATTATGAGAGTCCAATCAAGACAAAATGAAGTGTAGAAGAAAAAAATATTTCAATGCATTGGCTGCATGACAGCTTACTTAATATCTAGATGGAAACAAAAAGGTTGTGAGGCATGACAAATTTAATTACCTTTGAAATACATTACTGGAATGTCAGTCAAAATCAAGTATACAAAAACAAGCAGCACTCAACTCAAACCACTTCTCCTTGTACAGCAGTTCTAATTATAATTTATATTCATTAGCCTTATAAAAGTACCAAGTAGCATGCTGAAAGTAGCAATCTCTGTGATACCCCCACTTGTAAAAATGTTTTTTATCCAAAAAAAGACTGCTGCCTAAGCCTGACAACAGCTATCTACTTGTTTCATGGGGAAAACATGATCAAAGTAAAAAATGAACAGCAAACGAAACAAGCTCAAGATAAATTGCTTAAAGGATTACTGCACAGATTATGGACCACACATAACAGACCAGCATTCTGTTTAGTTTACGGGTAAAGCCTGCAAAGATGACTGCAAGTCTCCAACAAATGTAATGAGCTTCTGAAAATACTGTAATCCTGTCCTTTATTAAAATTTCTGTCATATGCATTTCAACACCTAAGGCTTATATGCTATCTAGTTAATGTAAATATTCTCTGCATGGCAACAACAAAAAGGCTTTCAATATTGGTAATTCTTGAACAGTATGCTTATTAAAGTTTACTTGCATCTTACAGTCTCAGACAAGTTCACCTGATGGTCATTAAAGCATTGCTACTTAAATGTAGAGCAATAGGCACTGCAACGACATGCATTTTCTGAATAAGAAGCATAAATCAACAATATAAAAATATGACAGGAAACCAGAACATTCTGCAAAATCAAGGACAGATGAAAAGCCACTGTAGTACTTGTGTCTACCTTGGATGGGGGGATACTCTGCACACTTACACTGCATAACTGCTCCTTGCCTTGCTTGGACATATCCAGAGTCACTACGTGGGGAGTGGGGTGCTACAAGTATGTCACAATTTGAAATGTCTCTGACGGTGATGGCACTGACACATTTGTCATGCCTCTCAGCCTCAGAGCAAGAAATCGGGACAAAGCCATAAACAGAAGTGGGACAAAGGCCCAAAAATAAGGACAATTTTTAAATATTGCTCTTATAAACTTAGAAAGATAATAGAACAGTAGGTCTTGCATTTGTATGAATTTTCTGAAGGGTATGAAATCTAAAACTCAAATGTCTGTCATTATTTTCTAACTTTAATGATTTTCCACTAATTTTCCAGAAAACCACAATTTTATGAAAAACGGACCAAAAATGTGATGCAAAAATATAAAATAGCCACACAATACAGCTGGGAACCTGTCAAAGAAGAGACACTTTTTTAATATTAGTACTGTTAACTTGCGCAACTGACAAAATAAGAGAATCTACATGCATTTCTGAAATGAAAAGTAATCTATGACAGGTAGTTTACAATAACAGATGAAAAGACATAAAGCCGAAGGACGGTAGTTCATTTTCTGCAGACACAGACAGTGTTAGAGTCAAGAATATGACTGGAAAGTTCATTTCGTTTGCTGGTGAGGCAAATCTGAAAGGGCATTTTTTCCTTGCACAATACACATGGAAAACAGATTCTAAACCCTAAAATTATTTAAAAATTACACTTTATGCTATATACACAAAACTGTCTGGAGGAAAGTGGGCAGCCCGTAATCCCCTGTAGTTACTGCAATTCATTTTTCACATTACACAGACTTCAATGTGGCAATGAAAGAAATATGTCTACAATCATAAATCTTGCTAGCAGATGCCAGACGTGTGTGGAGGAAGGGCTTACGTTCAGAAATTAGTTTTACTTTTTCAGTCTCCAATACCTGCTTTATCTAACCCTTCCCAGCACTCAATGTGTGTAAGGGAAAAATGACCAGACCTCCTTATGTTGCAGAAATGTTCTTATTTTCAGACCTGATTTACTTCTGCACATTATGGAATTAGTTTTGGAGATCTGTCTCCATTTTCAGGCTTGATTTACCCCTTTAAACAACTTTATGAATCACCCCCGTCATCACACGTGGATTTTGAAGCTGTCTAGTACACAAAAAACACACTACAAGACCAACAGTTTGAAAAAAAGAAGGAACGTGCCTTACATTTCCGTTTTCAGAAGCAAAAATAAATGACCTAGTCTTGTAGAATTTTGCAATACTGTTCATTAAAGTCTACAGATTTTACACTGCCTCTGTGATAATGTACTTACACATTCTTCCATCACTTTTATTACTCTGTTATAAAAGTATTTCCATGTAGGATCCCCATTCTTACTGGAAAAGGAAAGAATTGTATATTATACCATGACCCCCCAAAACGTGCACGCTGATTGGCCAGCATGCACATTGTAAATCGAGTTATACTAATGGAAAAAGGTCCGGTTGCCCGGACTTTTTTCCATTAGTATAACTCTACTGTCTCGCTATGTTAAATGGGTTTAACAAATAATCAACGGAGATCTCCGTTGCTTATTTTAAAGCTGTCTCGCTATGCTAAACCCATTTAACATAGCGAGACAGGTTTTAAAAAAAAAGCAACGGAGAAAGCAAGATCTCCGTTGCTTTTTCTGTTCGCTATGTTAAATGGGTTTAACATAGCGAGACAGTAAAACAAGCAACGGACATCTCCGTTGCTTATTTTAAACTGTCTCGCTATGTTAAACCCATAGCGAAACAGAAAAAGCAACGGAGATCTTGCTTTCTCCTGCTTTGCCCACAACTCTGATGTACTGTGCAGGCGCAGTACATCAGAACTGCCGGATGCCAGACATCTGCGGAAGGGCAGTAAACAGGCATTATACTATGCCATTATTTAAGAAAAGTAATAGTTTCTTTTCTTAAATAATGTCATATATAGCAATAACCACTTCTGGGTGTGGGTAATGCTGTATTTACCACGGTTGGCTTTGTTTGGTCCCTCGGGCTTCGCCTTCGGGACCAAACCACGCCAACCGTGGGTAAATCCAGCATTACCCACACCCAGGCGTGGGTTATTGCTATATTATTTGGCATTTACATTACATGCTAATTATATGACCAGATTTTGTCTGGCTGTAACATTTCAAGGGTCTTTGTGTTTTCATAATACATATATATATATATATATATATATATATATATATATATACACACACACACACACACACACAGATTTGTTTACCAGGGCAGTGCACTAATTTCAATGGACCATTTACAGGAACAGCCCAGGTAAAAAGGATCACATAACGAAACAAAACATATTTGCAGATACATGGATATGCATGCTAAAAAAACACATATTTACAGATACAATAATATGCTACATTTAGTTCAAGAAGCAGATTACAAGTTTTTTTTCCGCAGGTTGATATTGGATGGGAAAACACTCTATCACAGGCGGGCGCACACACAACACGCATATTTATTAAAGAAATTTCAAGAAGCCCTGATCTATTTACCAACATATTTTTGGGGCACAAAGGTAAACTAGAGGCTCGGACCACTAAGCAAAAATCCACGAGGGTGAACATGCAGACTCTGATATACACAGACGCATTTGCATTCATATAAAACATATACTCTGCCTTTGTTTGTAAAATTATAAAATAGATGGATATGTATATATTAATACATGTGTACATCACGTAACCTAAAAGTTTTAAACCTCTCGTTTTCTTACCGTCATGCCCGTGGAAAGAATGACACTCCGCATCTTGTATAATTTCATAACAGGTGTAACAAACGAAGACGGGCTCATTCCCTGTGCCCCTTTACAATGGGCTACAACTGACCAAATCAATTGTGCCCGCGACAGAACATTTGCGTATGAAACTGTAAAACCAGCGCCCTGCCTTTACCCACTTTACTAATATTTATTGCTTGGACCTACAAACTATGACAGTTGCCTTCCTGCATTCACATGAATTTAATTTGTGTTTCGAATGGACTTTAATTCGTCGTGCAACACAGGGGACGTAACTTTATGTACGTGTCTTACCTGGAAGTGCGGATAAGTGTTTAAAAAGTCTACAGTATCACAGGGCAATACTGCTCTGCTGCCATTGACAAGTAAAGGCATTTTAGGCGAACTTGTTGTAGGAACCCGCTGTGCAGAATTTCCTTCCTATTTCGTAAACATTTAACGCATGAAGCGGTGCATTCCGGGATATGTAGTTTTGACGTCAATTTCTACGTAGCTGGTAGTTACTTCTCTGCTTAAGAAAGCTAGGAAATATATTAAAAACACAAAATATTATGGAAAGGAACAACCCTAACGTCCATGTTGTGTTTAAATATTACTCTTAATTCACTCAAAATATTACATGAATATATTTTTTTCTGAAAATTAAGTGTGAAACTCTTTAATATTTGGCATCATAGTTCTGTATTGTCGTGTATTATAGACCTACTGTAATCCTGAATGATTCACCCAAAATTCAAAAATGCTTTTAGGAGGGACAGAGCAAAAATATGCGAGATAGCGGGAAAGTGCTTACAAAATCAGGGATAACTCAAGTGGTAATACTTGAGATTCATTTGAGTTTGCAGACCGCCAAACACTGGAAATGCTTCCATTTCGCCTTTCCAAGAATTCTAGACAAAGCCAAAATAAAAATAATAATAACCCAGATTAGGGACAGATTTTAAATGTTTTTCTTATAAGCTTATAAAGTTACTTGAATAGCAAGGTTTCCATTAGCATGCATTTTTTGATGAATACTTTAGTGTTTCTCCAAATCTGTCTTACTGCAACAGGGAGGGTATTGAAAGCAATCATTTCACAGTACTTCCCAGAGTTGCCACATACAAAACACTTAAACTAGTAAGGTGATAAAGAATTTCGATGTAGTGACAATGTGACATACTATCAAGTCACACTGAAAGTGCTACACAAGCAAGTTATGAAAGTTGGCTTTTCACATTTGACTGTGAATGTCTGGATGGTTGGGGTATTGACAACAGTTAGTATAGGTATGTACTCATGATATTAAACAAAGACTAGAATTGCCATTATTGTATCCTAATACCCCTCATGGATGTGCAGTAGTGAGGCTTGCCCAAATCTTTCCCACCACCTAACACCCGGTAATGCGTAAGAATAATAATGAACATTCATGGAGATTACCTCACCAGCTTCATTAATATTTATTAGGTAAGCCATATGTTTGCATACAAACAACCAGGTGTGGTTTTCTACGAAAGGTTGTGTTACACTATAAGATTAAGATCAAGGTGATTGTGGAGAAGGGGGCTGCCACTACAGATCCTAGAAGTCACCAGTCTAACCCCCAATTGAATAGGCTTTAAAGATACCTACAATGTAACTGCCACAGTAACTCACACACACTTACTTTGCAACAGCATGGGCTTGTTTATTCACAATGTCAGTTAAGATTGTATCTAGATTGGTTTTACATGTACTGAATTACTTGCTCAAGCAAATATTGGGGTTGCACCAGTTATTTAAATGATTTTCTATTTGTTAAGACATTGTGGTTCTTCATCGTAATGAATTTATCATATTTTTTATCCCTTACTTAATACTGATGCCTTGTAAACACTTGGACATGGTTATCCTGTATTTGTGGCCCTGGTGCACCCTATCTATCCTTCAGATAATTGGCAGCCTCCTTGTCTAACATTTAAAATGTTGCAAAATGCGATGTTGCTTTTAGTTTGTGATAATTTATTCCATTCTACTAAAAACAGAATCTTGTGATATCTTTTCGTTTAATCTAGTAGGAGGTTTGAGTCAAATGACACATTTAAATTTTTTGATAGAGTGAATGCCACATTAATAGATTATCTAGGGCTGTGCATAATTTCTTGTGCATATAGTTTGTAGATTAGTATATGTATTAATTTTGAGTGTGGAGCAGATTGGCTTCTTAATGCCATCAGATTTTTAGCATCATTTTTATAAGTGAAAGTCAGACTATTTCCTGCAGCACAAAGTTTTTGACACCCACTTTGTCTGCAAATAAAACTAACAGGTGAATAAATTGTTAAATTTGAGCAGAACTAAGAACCACATGCATTGTTTAGTGGGTATTTTAACCATGACATTCCAATATTCAAAACTGGCAAATCTGCATGTCAGTTAAGCATCATTTGCATATGACATCGCTGTCATTTGACATATCAATCAAACAGACCACACCCACATCTGTGGAGTCCAACCATGAAGGGTACTAGGATACAGTTATGCCCTAGAATCACTGCTGGTGTATCCTTTCTTTCTGTCTGTTGCATCCTTTCAATATCCATGCTTTCATAATAACAATTCCATCCCTGTTTTCTTGCCATATGTTATCTTTAACAATGCTTATAGTACTCCCATTAATATGAGCAATCTTTCCTACTAAGGGCTAATAACTGTGGACATTTAAGCCAGCATTTGAATATTATGACTGTCATTCCCCTAAACAATGTGTTTGCAGCCCTTTGTTAAGTCTCTTCTCTATGACATAACCTTAGTAGGTGTATATCAAAGAAAGGAGAATGTGAAAGCTGATTGCTCCTGCAGTGAGGGTAGTCAAAGATACCTGCAAGCCATTAACAGGGAGCACTTCTCAGTGCTCATCCTTGCATCGCTAGGGTGTGTGCATGTAATCTTGTAGGCCCTTACACTGTTTACATTCCCTGCACTCAGTGCAGCTTTTAGTATTCAGGAATGCTAATGCTCTGTGACCTCATTTGCATAATCACAGTGCTAACAGGACTGATTTTGCATAATAAATACAAGTAATGGCGCAGCTAATCTTATTATATTGCGCTGGACAGAATGTTTTGAAATAAAGCTCAATACTGCAAGTAAAACAAGACTTTGCAATATTTATCTATTTTCCACACTGCTGTAGTGTCAAGGTATGTTACTATTTCTTAAGTAATGCTTTTACTTTAACATTAAAAGATGGAGTGCATTAATCACTGAAAAGCATTTCTATCATTTCAGATTTATTTACGTTTCTCTCTTCCTCTTGCCATAACCAATTCTAAAATTATGGAAAAATTGCTACAAAATGCTACATGACCAGTTTATTATTAATATTTTATTTTGCATGTTATATTTTCAGACTTACTGCAATTTATTGTACTGAAAGTATGTAGTAAGGTTTAGAGTTTTTATCTGTCTAAGCTGGGAAAGAAAAAAAGTGTTGTTTTTGTATTTCTACATGACCAAACTCCACAGTAATGGATATGGTAGTTGCAACATTTTGGTGTTACTTTTGTAATGCTGGATTTATATTGCTAATGTATCACTGTATTATAAATTTTACACCTCGGTTATATCCATTACCAAAGTGTTATAAGATCTGTGCTCATAAATGAGTTTTATGTATACTTCTTTTTTGTTGTGAGGGGGTGGGGGCATTGGTGGATGTATTGGGTGGGATTGTTGGGGGATTGGGGTTGACTGGGGTGTTGGTGAGGGGATTCAGGATGATTGAGAGGCTAACTTTTGTGTAGTCATAAGTGAGCACTTAGACACATAGAAATTATTTGTGTGCATGTTGGTTGCATACAGTCTCACAGAAATGAGCTCACAGCCATCTTGTATGTTCATAGGTTCATAGGTAGGTACTAGGCTATCGGCCCTGGGGCCTATACAAGCCCAGCCAAAAAGGTACTCTGGCTTTTGCCACCCAAGAAAATTATTTTCCTGTGCCACTGTCAAGCAGAGTCACAGAGGTGATCCCCGGGGTGAATTTCCTATTTCCCATCCAATCATCAAGATTTTTCTTGAAGAGTGCTATGTTCATTATAAATGTAATTATGTGTACAGAAATTAGCTCACAGCAATCTTGTATGTTCATTATAAATGTAATTATGTGTACAGAAATGAGCTCACAGACATCTTGTATGTTTATTATAAATGTAATTATGTGCACAGAAATGAGCTCACAGCCGTATGTTTATTATAAATGTAATTTTGTGCACAGAAATGAGCTCATAGCTATCTTGTATGTTCACTATAAATATAATTATGTGCACAGAAATGAGCTCACAGCCATCTTGTATGTTCACTATAAATGTAATTATGTGCACAGAAATGAGCTCACAGACATCTTGTATGTTTATTATAAATGTAATTATGTGCACAGAAATGAGCTCATAGCCATCTTGTATGTTCATTATAAATGTAATTATGTGCACAGAAATGAGCTCACAGCCATCTTGTATGTTTGTTATAAATGTAATTATGTGCACAGAAATGAGCTCGTAGCCATCTTGTATGTTCATTATAAATGTAATTATGTGCACAGAAATGAGCTCACAGCCATCTTGTATGTTCATTATAAATTTAATTATGTGTACAGAAATGAGCTCACAGCCATCTTGTATGTTCATTATGTAGGTGGGTTTAGGACTGTTGAGCGAAAGCTCGTTTCACCGAAACCAAAAGGGGTGAGCACACTTTCGCAAAAAGTGTGTTTTCACTGAAAATGCACTTTCGCTGAAGTGAGATAACAAAAAAAACAAACATGACAGAATGGCTGTTGCTGAGATTGCAGTACAGTGGGGATAAGGGAATATTCCCTTTTCTCCACTGTAGTGTGATCTTGGAGTGAGAATATAAAAGTAGGGGGGTGTATGGGGGGTGCAGTAGGGATTGCCCCCCCCTGCATAAATGTGTTTAAAGGTTTTTTTTGCAGAATTTCTTGGAAGTGTGCTCGACCATTTCAGTTTCGTTGAAACATGTCATTGGTAATTAGTCCTAGATCCATGTATATGTATATGTGTGTGTGTGTATATATATATATATATATATATATATATATATATATATATATATATATTCTTCTTCTTCTTATTTTGGCTTTTCCCGGTTAGGGGTCGCCACATCACCTGTCCGCTCATGATTGGCAGTGGAGTTTTACAGTGTCGAGTTGCCAGCCCCGCGCCCAACCTTCCACGGAAGGCACACACACGCACACACTCACACCTAGGGCCAATTTGGAGTCTCCAATCCACCTACAGCATGTCTTTGGGATGTGGGAGGAAACCGGAGCACCCGGAGGAAACCCACGTGACCACAGGGAGGACATGCAGACTCTGCACAGAAGGCACCCCAGACGAGGATCGAACCGGAGAATCTCTTGTTGTGAGGTGACAATGCTAACCACTGCACCACCGTGGCCACCATATATATATATATATATATATATATATATATATATATATATATATGTGTGTGTGTGTGTGTGTGTGTGTGTGTGTGTGTAGATATACATATATATATATATATATATATATATATATACACACACACATATATATATATATATATATATATAGATATATAGATATATATATACACATACACATATACATGGATATATAGATGTAGGTATATATTTAGAAAGAAAGAGAGACAATGATAATTGTGTGAGTCAGACTACAGTCATATAGAAAGAGTGACGTTTGTTTTGGGTTTGGGTGTGGCAGCCAAATTCCCTAACTTTTCTGTGAGAACCTTTTTAACCTGCTCTCTTTTTCTTGTTCCATTTGCATTGTGATACTTAGCAGACTTCTTTCCTTCCCATTCCTCTCATACAGGCACTTCTGAGTTTCAGGCTGCCAGCCCACCTGCTCATGGTAAGCATACATTTGTTTATTATTAGTACTGTATATAAGGTAGATTCAGGTATACATGGCAGCAAAATTTTTTAGAGCTTAAGCATCTGTTTTGAAGTTTAAAATACATTTATTACAAGGAACGTATGTGATAAATTTTATTCTCTGTTTTTTCTGCTTGTTGTGTTTATTGCTTGTTATCACAGGTAATCCTGAGAGTGACACAGTGGAACTCCTACTACCAGATGTTGAAATAGCAGTTAACATCTGATGATGATGGTGGTGGTGATGAACAGGTACAGTCTGGGGGTGCAAAGGGTCAGTGTAACACTGAGGTTGTGACTCCCACATCCTTCTCCAATGTCTCAGACACAGTCAATATGCCTATGCACACACAGGACACAGAGACTCTTGATATAGGACAGGTTGAAGTTGGAACAGTTGATCAGGCTAATGTAGTTACTCCAGTTGATGAGATGGTTGCCTCACCCAGCAGTCATTGTGAGGGCATGTTGCCACACATGAGGGTTGGTAGGGATGCTTGGAGGAGGCTTGCTGTTCACTCTCCTCCTGAAGCTGGTGTGTAATTAAGTGCTGCCAGGCATATGTGTGGGGCCTTAGTTGAGGCACAGGCATGTTCCACCAGGGCCTCAGAAGAGATAGTACAACTACAGAATATCATGCATTGTGACATGAGTGACTCCCTGAACCATTTGGGCAACTCCTTAGACAGGATGAATGACACACTGCATCATACAGTTTTACTGATGAAACGTCAGTTGGAGGAGGGTGTGCACATGGCCAGAGAGCCGCTCCATCTTCAGGTGTTAGTAGGTGAGACCATTCAAGATCCTGGTCCTGCAGAGACACTACATCCACTGAACCATGTGGGCAACTCCTTAGACAGGATGAATGACACACTGCATCACACAGTTTTACTGATGAAATGTCAGGAGAGTGTGCGTCCACATGGCCAGAGAGCCGCTCCATCTTCAGGTTAGCAGGTGAGGCCGTACAAGATCCCAGTCCTACAGAGACACTACATCCACTGAACCATGTGGGCAACTCCTTAGACAGGATGAATGACACACTGCATCACACAGTTTCACTGATGAAATGTCAGTTGGAGGAGGGTGTGCAGCCACATGGCCAGAGAGCCACTCCATCTTCAGGTGTTAGCAGGTAAGGCCTTACAAGATCCCAGTCCTGCAGAGACACTACATCCACTGAACCATGTGGGCAACTCCTTAGACAGGATGAATGGCACACTGCATCACAAAGTTTTACATCATGAAACGTCAGTTGGAGGAGGGTGTGTACCCACATGGCCAGAGAGCCACTCCATCTTTAGGTGTTAGCAGGTGAGGCCATACAAGATCCCGGTCTTGCAGAGACAGTAGATCCACTGAACCATGTGGGCAACTCCTTAGACAGGATGAATGATACATTGCATCACACAGTTTTACTGATGAAAGGTCAGTTGGAGGAGGGTGTGCATCCACATGGCCAGAGAGCCGCTCCATCTTTAGGTGTTAGCAGATGAGGCAGTACAAGATCCCAGTCTTGCAGAGACACTAGATCTACTGAACCATGTGGGCAACTCCTTAGACAGGATGAATGATACACTGCATCACACAGATTTACTGATGAAATGTCAGTTGGAGGAGGGTGTGCATTCACATGGCCTGAGAGCTGCTCCATCTTTAGGTGTTAGCAGGTGAGACTGTACAAGATCCTGCTCCTGCAGAGACACTACATCCACTGTTCCATTAGTGATTGTAGTGTCGAGACCTGGTAGGCCACAGAGTGGTGGTTCTGGAAGTAGTGCTGATGAGACCTCATCCAGCAGACATTGTTCATGTTCTGGTAGCACCCCAACTTCTAACCACAGCCGTGGAACTACCAGTGCAACTTATGGCAGAGGTGGTTCTCATGGTTGCAGGTGACAATGCTGAACTGAGTAGTCTGCCATGCACAACTGATACCTGTCAAAGATGCTATAGTGTAGTGCTAGCACAGTGGTTGATCGTTTTCATACAGACACACACACACACACACACACACACACACACATAGAAAAAAAAATAATTTTCCCATACCATTTTACACATATGCAAACTACCTAAACAGTACTATTGAGTGCAGCATATCTGTTCTTACTGGCCCTGAACGCTATACTCTGAGAGATACATATGTTTCTTACTTGCCCTTGGACATTACAGACAACCTGACACTGTATAGAGTGGAAACCTTTCCTGTTGATGCACCTTCTTCCATGTTCTCCAGGTGGGGCTTTTATTTCTATGTGTGTGCAATCTATCGCCCCCTAAACATCAGGGAAATGTGCTACTGCATAAAATTCCTGGATGGTTCTTGCTCTCTCTTGTGGGGTTTATGGGAAACAGATATGCTAATTTCCATGGAGTAGCATTGTGCTTAAAAATTAATGTAATACTGTAGAGGCTGATGCCTCTAACACCCTTTATATATCCCCTGTGGGTTTCTGGAAAGTACCAGACCCACAGGGGATATATTAGGGGTGTCACAGGCATCAGCCCTAATATATCCCCCGTGGGTCTCTGGAAAGTACTAGTAACAAGTTTACATAATGCTGAACATACATTTGTTTCCACTGGATGGGTTGTCCATGATTTGCCTATGGCCTGAGGTGGGAATGGCATAGGTTGCATATTTCCTCCAATGTTTCCCTGCCCACCCTGTATCTCTCAACAGTTTCTATGTCACACAGTCCATGATGTGTTAAATGAGGGCTAAAGATCTTTATTCATCTTGACAGAGGTCTGGCAGCAGCAGCACCACCCTATAACATCAGCAGTGTATTGCCAAGGAGCTGTATCTGCTAACATTAGTTCTACAGATAATCAGGGCTTGCAAAGGTTACCAGTATATATGTGTGTAAAACCAGTATGACTCCATTAGCAGTAACACCTCCAGAAGATAAGCACTGGTGTAGTCAGACATCCCGTCTATCTAGTTTCACATCAGAGAGAATAGTGTCAGACTTGCAAGCACCACAGGAGATGTCTGCCATTCAAACAGAGACAGTTCACTTGGAAAACAATGACCTAATCAGTCTATTAAACCAGGGGTGCAGGCAGACAATATAATGTAACTGTGTGCTTTATTAATGCCACAAAAAAAAACATTTTAAGAAATGAAATGTTTGCTCCCCTCTCCACTTAACAAATGTGTGCATTACTACCCCTCTTCTTCTTCTTCTTTCGGCTTTCTCATGGTTAGTGGTCACCACAGCAGATCACCTGTCCTCTCATGATTGGCACTAGAGTTTTACAGTGTCGAGTTGCCAG